>NW_027137922.1:779218-790779 GCF_003813185.1 Lentinus tigrinus ALCF2SS1-7
TCCGTGAGGGGCGCCTTCGGTGCGGCGGCGAGCCCCGAGACCCTGTACGGCAGGTTCTCGGGCACATACGCGTGGATGTGCTGGCAGTAGCGGGTTCCGACGGCGGGGGTCTCGCGCAACAGCTTGCGGTCTGCGCCGTATGCGGGCGCGAAC
Source organism: Lentinus tigrinus ALCF2SS1-7 (assembly GCF_003813185.1). Taxonomy (NCBI): domain Eukaryota; kingdom Fungi; phylum Basidiomycota; class Agaricomycetes; order Polyporales; family Polyporaceae; genus Lentinus; species Lentinus tigrinus. The sequence goes on from NW_027137922.1 coordinate 779,372, forward strand.
CGGTCAATGCTGTCGGGGAGAGGTGCAGATGGGACGATGGGGAACTGCGGGCGAGGTCACGGTCATGTGTCAGCCTTGTGTGTTGTAGAGAACGATGGAAGAAGAAGCGAGTGCACACCTGTTCGCCGGAGGACTTGGCCTTCGGAATGCGGAGGTGCTGGTCCTGCTCGAGCACCTTCTCCTTCTTGTACACCCAGGTCCGCTTCGTCTCCCGGCTCTTTTCGTCGTACTTGAGGACGAGCGTGAAGTGCACGCCCTCGTGCATGACCGGAACCTGACGGTTAGCGTAGCGAGTGCTCATGATGGATACTATAGTAGGGGGATATGGGGTAGGGTATGGGTATGGGTACGGGTACGGGTATGTGTGCAAGTGCGAAGTAGGTGAGGACCGTTCGAGTGTGGCCGACAGCCATACTTATGGGCCAGGATTGGGATTGAGACTGGGCATGGAGAGGGGCGACCTATCCCGACATCCGTCGCCATATCCGGGTACCGCAGGTCGGCTTACCGCTTTCGTCGTGGACGGGCAGCGGTACGAGGCCAAAGGAATATCTCCGCGGTGGGTTTGCGAACGAGACCGAAGCCGACACCCGTCACTGCATGTGAATTCGGACAGCTTGACGTCAGATTACCTGCTTCGTGAGTTGGTACTCGTATACTCGGACAGCAGAGGTCCAGAACGAAATGTAATTTTGGGATGAAACACGAGGATCGAGATACCAAGTAGCAATCTGAGTAGTGGTCAGCGTGGTCTCACAGTAGGTGATTGGTGCACTTACCGCCTTTATTCTGCGATCCATATGACCTCCTATTTGACCCGTATTACAGGCGTTTGCCGACTAGTCAGGTATACGTCGATGATGCGAAGACGTGGGGCTCACCGGTGTCACTGTGGTTGTCGAAAGCAGAGTGCGATGAGCGCCAACCGGAAGGCGGCGAAGCATACAATGATACATACTCAAAAGGCTCATGTAGTCTCGGAATATAAGCTCATGGAAACATCGTCAGATTCGAGTGGTGTATATTATGTGCAAGGGCATACTTAGGGCACTAGCTGTACATACAGTAGATATCCAGCCATGACTGAGTAGAGCGTGCCAATACCAGATACATCAAGGCATAAAAAACCAACACGCCCAGCGCAGGCTCATCCTCGGGGAACTAACTCCGCCTTCACATCCGCAATCGCTGAAGACACATGTCTGGCATATGGTGGATCGACCTCGTCCTCCATCGACGCCAAGATTGCCCTCCGCAAGATACGGCCCAGCGGCGCAACCCCGAACGGCTTCGCCTCTGGCACAGGCTCCGCCCCGACAAACTCCAGCGGCGTAGGTATACCGTGCTTCTGCATCTCGACGACCTCCGCTTGCACGCCCTGGTCCGAGAGCGGTACGTGGATGAACTCGAGGTTCAGCCGCGGTTCCGTGCCCATGACCAGTATACGACGCAGCATCTCCAGGTTGAAGGGAATTGAGGCGCGCCGGTGCCGTGGAAGCTCGTGCAGCGCGAGGAAACGGTATGTCCATATGCGCTGCGGCTCGACCTCGAGAGGGATCTGGGGGAGCTCAACTTTGATCCGCTCGAAGATGCTACGGATGACGATATGGTATGTCGTGAGTACGGGCTTGCCGAGGTGGGTCGGATAGGCGCGGAAGGCGTGCACGACGTTGAAGGCTGCCGGGTAGTCGTGCCTGCCCATGAACACGCCCAGAGCAGCGTGGATGGCTGGCACGGTGAGTGCGGGAGAAATGAGGGAACCGGAAGCAGTCTGCTGCTCGGCGTGGCAGGTTAACATGTCTCGGTACACGGTTCGGGGGTGCGGCATGTTCTCCGGGGGCCGTAGCTCGCGCCGACGCCGGCGCGTCCGCGAAGGGGTGGATAGGCGAGAGATGGCACGGAAGATGGTAGAGAATGTCACCCCGTCAGGCGTTACTGTGGCTGAGCGTAGTGCCATCATCCGCTCGTAAATGGCGAAAACAGCAGCGAAGTTCCGCCCATTGACTTCGTGCGACAGCAAAGCATTGAAGAACGGGAGGTTGGGAACGAGGAAGGGCATCTCTGACCGCATTTCCGCGAGAGCACTTTCGTACTGGGAGAAGCTGGGGTCGGAGGCAGCAAGATCTTGTAGCAGAGTGGTGTAGGGAGAAGGAACGTTCGAGCTTGCGTTGGGCGAAGGAGGGACGAACCGTTTGGAGGACCAACGTGAGGCACCCTCCCTGTCTCCCGCCCTGAGATACGCTTGCGCGACGTAGTTTCTGGTACGAGAGGAGATCTCGTAGTCAGGTGGCTGACTCTTCAAAAACTCGTAAACTACGTTCTCCATTAATTGTGGTGGTGCACGCAACCCGTCGCCGAGGATCAGGAGGAGCCATAAAAGAGCATCTTCGTTAAACGAGTCGTTGGTCACAGCCAGCCGTACGGCGTCGAGGACGACCTCGTCTGGGGCGGCCTGCTCGGCAGCGGTGATGACACACATTTGAGCTCGGAGGATGACGGGAGGGATGAATCCTTCGCGGGTCATACGGGCATAGAGGATGGAAGCTTTCATGACCTCGCCATGACGGAGGAAGAATACAATGGAGGTCTCATAGAGACGGAAGCGGGATTGGTTGTCTAGCCATGGCTTGGTGAGCGTGTCATGGATGGTCGCAATCGCCGCGACTGGTCCTTCCTCGGAGAAGCGTTTGCGAAAGATACGCAGAGCGTCGGCAAGCTTCCCCCGCGTCTTGGATGACGGAGTGTTATGGACATGCGACCGTGTTTGCTCCGGTGAGTCGCGGTCTTCGACCTTGTGTGCGCGCAGTGGAGGTGAAGGCGCGATGGCAGGGACGCTCAGCCGACGAGTCGCGACATTTGGGACAAGTCTGCGGACAGGGATCCGTAGCAAAGAGATAGCTATGTTGATAATCTGCCCAGAGAAAGGCATGTAAGGGATGCGCGTAACGCGCAGTACTGCAAGGTTTGAACCGTGAAAGCTCACCAGTTTCGCTTGACGTACCCGCGAATGAGAGACCACGGTGTATCCTCAATCTCGGCGTCGCTTTGAGCAGCCAGGTAACGCGGGTTGCATGCGAGGTGGGAAAACAAGCCGCAGCGACGCAGAGTGGCAAGACAGCGAGCAGAACCAAGAAGATGACGAGCGCAGACAAAAAGGCGGCCCCGAGGAAGCGACGCGGTGGACCGGTCCGGGGTGTGACTACGTGACGGCGGGCGCAGCAGTCACGGGCGCTAGGGAGGGCGGAGATCGTCACGGTGAAAGCGAGAGACATCGTCCATAACGGCGAGCAGCGTCCTCTGCGTGTTCTCCTCTCAACTCCCCCACACTCTCGCTCCTTGTCCCTAACCTTCCTCTCTTGTCCCCGTCGCCGCCCTGTTTCCTCGCGTATTGCTCTCGTTCCGTGCGGTCGCAGGCGGTCATCGTCCCAGTCCTCCGAGTCCTCCTGACTTGACGCCATGACGGTACCAGATTCGTCCGACGGAATAGAGACCTCTGCGTCGCCCGCCGTGAGCAGTCTTCGCTCTCGGTTCGAGAAACTTGCGGCGGACTCTTCCACTCCATCTACGAGCTCTCTCAAGCCTCCGGGTACCCCAAATACACATCTAGCTGTTCCTCTCAGTCCTCGACTCCGACCTGCACCTGAACACAATCGCGAGCCCTCCGACTCTAGCATACACTCATTGCGTCCTGTTTCCTCTTCTTCCGACCTCAAGGCGTCCCCCAAGCGACCTCCGCCTCCTCCTCCATTACGACCTTCCTCGCGCGCTCCGTCTCCCGCCAACCCCCGCCTCAGTCCTCTCTTGCGTCCTGTCCACGACCCGTCCCCATCTCTCTTTGAGTATGATGCCACTCCGGAGCCTTCATCTGTAGTCGACAAAGCTGCCCTTCTCTCGCGGAGACCGCCCCCTCCTCCACCAGCTCATGATCACCCCGCGCAGCGCGCATCAGGTGTTTCGTCTCTCATCAAGCAGTTTGGGTGAGTACTCCTATCTCTGTTTCGACATCATCGCTTGTGGTATAGGCGTTATTGCCGCCGCGTTCAAGCTTGCTGGGGCCAGACCGCCTGTATGCTAAAATATGTGGGAGGCACATCGGCTCCGAGTAGAAGCAAGCAACATGTGCGACACTTCCAGACATGACATGAGGGCCCTTGTTGCTCACTTCGCGTTACGCCATCGCCTGGACTAGCGGTTGGTCTCACAGAGTAAGATTCGCGAGCTCTTATAGCGAAGGGCCATTGTTCTTCGACTCTTGACGGCGACGTCCGCGGCAGGCACTGGATGAACGAACCGTGTCTGCAGCAATGTCCGTCATTCCGTAAATTCTTGTCTATCGGACTGTGCAAGTCATCTTCGTTCGCGAATGTTCAGCGTCGTCAAAACTTGTTGTGGAATTTGCGGTGTTGATTCACTCGCAGCACCTGTCGCGAGCACCTCTTGCAACGTCTGCTCGTAATGCTAACCAGACTCACAACAGGAACGGATCCGGTCTTCCCGCCATTGCGTCTCCGCCGAATCCGCCGAATACTACATCAAGTTCCAGCAGACCGCCATCCCAGATTCTGATTGGTGGCCTCTCTGCTCAGCAGCCGCCGGAGCCCGCATATTCTCGACGACCTCGTCAATCATTTCCTCCTGAGCATGTACCTCCATCCAATTCATTCCTTTCTCCCGCATCGTCCTCGGAGTTTTTCGATCCGTTCGATGATTATCATTCGGATACAGAGACTACACATACTGGTTCCACGCCACCTCCCCCGCTCCCGCGCAGGAACGGCGCGTCCCTGTCCCACCATTCTCCACAGCCTTCGTCTGACAGCTCATCGTCATCGGAAAGTTCTAGGAGCAGTCGCACGTCCAGTGATAACAACTCGCCTGCGAAGTCGCCACCAACGTCACTCCATCCGCCCTCGTCTCCTCGCCCACCTATTGCTCCCCCGCCTCGGCCTCCTCCGCGAAACAAGATCACCGTGCAAACATCGATTGCGACCTCCTCTTCGGCCGCCGTATCAACCTCGTCTCTAACTCCTCCGCCGCTCCCCGCGAGGAAAGCAGCTCCTACCCCGGTCGAAGACCATCCCCCACGAGCGCTACCATCTCGGCATCAGAGCTTGTTTGAACCCGAGACTCAATCCAAAGAGTTATCCACTCCAACCCAGGCACCGGAACGGAAGCAATTTGGCAACCATCTCCCTCCCCCCATGCGTACCATCGCTCCTGGTGACAAGCTTCCCCCTCCTCGTCGCCAGGCATCGGATTCGGGCTCGTCTAGCGAGGAGGAGGAAGACGACGACGATTTCCGCATGAAGATCGATTTGCTCCCTGACGCAAGTCGAGCTTCGCGCAGACCACCGGCGGTTGACTGCTTCACCTACCCAGAGCATGCAATCCACATTCCGGCATACACTGCAACAGTCGCTACCTGTGGCACTACTGTAGCGGTCGTGTCGCACCACCATCTCCGAATATACGACTTGTCAGTAGCCGAGTCTCCCATATGGAGTTTCGACTCGAAATCCGGCGACTTTGGCATCAAAGTCAAGGACTTCAAGATGACGAGCGTCGGGTTTCGTCCGACCGCTTCTCCAGACGATCGTGGCGCTTTCTTATGGATTGGCACGAAGGACGGGCACCTCATCGAGCTTGACGTTCGGATAGGCAAGGTCACTGCCTTGCGGCCTGTCATACACGCCCACACTGTCACCCACATGTTCCGGCACGGCCAGTCAATGGTCACCTGCGATGACACCGGCAAGGTGCTCGTGTTCTGCCCTCCTGAGGGTGCCGACCTCGACCTCGCAACGCAGACTCCTCGCGTGGTGCGCATTGCGGAGAAGCAGGAGTTCGCGGTCCTGCTCGGTGGACAGTTGTGGACGTCGACCCGTGATCCCAGTGGGGGCGGCAGCGTTCCCGGGACGTCGAAGGGACCATATGTGCGCGTCTATAACGTCTTTGTTCCCGGCAGCGTCGGTCGGTCCCTTCTTCCGACTGAGCACCTTGGAGCGGTCACTTCGGGGACGATTCTCCCTTGCCATCCTGGCCACGTCTATCTCGGGCACGAAGGCGGACACATCAGTATCTGGTCGATCTCGGAGGGTGATGGCGCACCACAGTGCGTTGAGATCGTCAAGGTGTCGGTGTCGGACATCCTCAGCCTGGAGGGCGTCAACAATCGTTTGTGGGCTGGTACCCGCAAAGGTACGATTGAGGCGTTCGACGTGTCTTCGAAGCCCTGGACGGTCACGAATAACTGGATGGCACACCAAAAGCTTCCTGTGTTGCGTATATCGGTCGACACGTGGAGTATGGAGAAGTTGGACAGGCTTGTGGTGTTTAGTGTAGGCCGCGACGAGCGCTTGAGGTTCTGGGACGGTCTTCTGGGTATCGATTGGATCGGTCAGTATCTTCGGCTACGGACGAAGTGTAGCATGCTGACAGTCATTACAGAGCAGGAACTCATGAAGCGCGAGGTTGAGTTCAGCACCTTCCGCTACATGACCGCGCTGATCGTTTCGTGGAACGTGGACTCGAACAAGCCCGATGCACTCACGGGCACTGTCGAGAACATCAACTTCCTCACCGACGTTCTGCAAACGATGGAGCGGCCAGACCTCATTGTGTTCGGGTTCCAGGAGCTCATCAACCTCGAGTCGCGTAAGATGGCGGCGAAGACCGTGCTGCTCGGTGGGAAGAAGACGAGCCCGGATGGAACGATCAGCCAGAAGGTATCGTCGTCGTACAAGAAGTGGTACGACCGCCTCCTGTACGCGGTGCGGGTCGCGATGCCGGCGGATGAGCCGTACACTTGTATACATACGGAGAACCTGGTCGGGCTGTTCTCGTGCTCGTTCGTCAAGGCTTCGGAGAGGCCATCGCTCAAGAACTCGACGATGACGACTGTCAAGCGGGGAATGGGTGGTAGATACGGGAACAAGGTTTGTTCGGTCCTTTCTAATTGGTGTACTGGCATGTTTGCTGAGCATTAGTTCTTAGGGTGGCATTATCTCGCGCTTCATCGTCGATGACACCTCCGTCTGCTTCATCAACTGCCATCTTGCCGCTGGCCAGTCACACGTTCGACAACGCAATGCGGACGCAGCTGCCATCGTGGAGGCCAAGTCTCTCGTGCCCGACGCCGCCCCGATCGACGACCTGGTCTCGTACGTCAATGGCGGCGATGGTTCGATGGTCCTCGACCACGAGCTTGTCTTCGTGAGTGCCTCCCCGTATGATGATTGTATTGGGGTACTGATGACTTGACAGATCAACGGCGACATGAACTATCGCATCGACCAGCGGCGTGAGGCCGTTGTCGCCGCCGTCAAGGCCAGCGACCTCGAGCACTTGCTCATTCACGACCAGCTCAAGAAGGAGATGAAGTTCAACCGCGCGTTCCGGCTGCGCAACTTCAGCGAGGGACCGATCCAGTTTGCCCCCACGTACAAGTACGACCCGCGCACGGACGAGTACGACACGTCGGAGAAGTCGCGGACCCCGGCGTGGTGCGACCGCGTGCTCTGGCGGTCGCTGCATCCCGAGCGCGTCGAGCAGCTGCATTACAAGCGGTGGGAGGCGAACATCTCCGACCACCGCCCGATCTCGGCGGGCTTCCGGTTCCAGGTCAAGAGCGTGAACCATGACGCGCGGGCGCGGGTGAAAGCAGAGGTCAAGGAGCGGTGGAAGGATGTGCAGCGGAGGCTGCTGAGCGAGGCCAAGCGGCACTATATCGAGCAGAAAATGATCTGAGGATGGGGCGTTGAGTGAGATCATTATGGACTCCTTCTGGAGGTGGGAAGTAGTTAGTGGAGGAGGTCACGGTTTGCATACAGCACATGGCTAGCTTGGCTTTTAGATCGCGCACACGCACACACACACATACCTCGACTCGGACTTGGACTTGAAACATACGTATACATACCTACGACCTACATAGTGAGCCGCGCACGCATACATCGTTATGATTATCCACGATCCCTTCCTGTCTGTATTGTTCTATACCATGTAGTGTACCCGCCCGGCGCCAGCCCGTCGTATTACGTAATTGCGAGCGAAGACGTCTGCGAAATCTACAGCCACCAGATTTTGGAAGCCACGCCATTCATTCAATTCTCCTCCTATATGTACGCAGGTATGATGACATGTTATAACTATGTCTGTGGAGAGTTACAGCGCGATTGGAAGTGTTTGAATCGAATCACTCGCGCTCAATCCCAGCGGGCCTCTCTGAAGCCGGACCGGCGTCCCGATCCGGCACGGTGGTCGCTCTCAGCACAGCGACTGAACGAACACCATCGTACTTCCCGCGTGACTAGATCACTCACGAAGGACTAGTAGCTTCCCGCGTGACTTTGAGTTTGTAGATGAGTTTGTAGATGAGTCAGTACGTGCTCGGGCCCGAGCCCTTCATGCGCATTTAACCAGTGCTCCTGCTCTCTCTTCCCCCCTCCCCCCTTTTGCCCTTTCCCGTCTTCCTCAACGCATCACTATCTCCTTTGCTCATTCTTTCTCTCCCTTCTCACTTTCTCGCCTTTTTCAACGTATCACTTCCAGCCAGCTATGGTGAACTTGCGGACATCCCCTCGTGCATCTGGGAAACGCAAGGCGCCACCAAACGTCACACAACCCGGGCCGAGCAAGCGCCCCCGTCGCGCATCAGCCGCGCACCCGGTCGTCGAGACATCCCCCGAGCCCTCATCGACTTCATCCTCCCGCGCGCCCTCCCCTCTCCCAGATCAGCCAAGCTCGTCGAACGTTCGCGGCAAGCGAGGTCCAAGCAAGACCGCGCAACGACGGCAGGAAGCTGCTAGGAGAGCAGTGGAGAAGAAGGGGCACGCGGCGAGATGGAACACCTGGTGCGAGGAGCACCGGTGGGAGAAAGCACGCGACCCTGGAGGCTACCAGCAGAAGGTCGGGAGCAAGGAGGTGCACAGAGCTGACGCTATGGTGTACTTCCGGCTCAAGCCTCACGAGATCGACACGCTGCCATATGCCGCATTCGAAAACAAGTATAATCACAACTCCTTCGGGAGGTCCTACAACCTCGGGAACCTCCACACCCTCGTCTCGCGCAAGTTCGCAATGCTCCATGGCCTGGATGAGGAGCTAGACCCTCGCACTCAGGAGGTCGAGCTTCTCAGGCGCGGCAAGGAGCTCTTCGACGCAGACACCAATGAGCGCGAGGAGCGCATGCGCGCGAAGGGAAAGGAACGCAAGAAGCTCGTTACCTTCGTTATATACATCCCTCGCCAGCCTGGGTTCAACGAGCCAGGCCGCCTCACGAAGCCTCGCCCATTTGGCTCATGGGCAACACCGGTGTACGAGGATGGAGTGTGCATCGGGCAGTGGCTGAACTTCCAGTTCGACCCCGAGGCTGACGACTTTGAAGACTTTTATGGTGGATTCGAGCGGTTCCATCCAACGGATGCCGAGTGGTATTGGGACTAGGCGGCCCCAACACCTGGTATTGAACGAGAGACAGGCCATCACATGCATTCCATCTTTCCCAACTCCAGCGTTCGGGTCGTCTGACGGCTACATCATCTTCTCCCGTCCACCTCGTCCAAGTACCTGACCAGCTGCAGTTAGCGACCGTATGCTCTTCTAGAGCACTACATGTCGTCCACGTAGTAGCTGGGGGGCTCTGAGGGGTTGGATCACGGTCTTTCCATCCATGCACCGTTCACTCGCCTCGTGGATGGTCTATCTATCTTTCTGCTTCGCCGTGAGGCGACTGTACGCGGCTGCTTTCCTCCCCTCTCGGGTGGTTGAACACACGCCCTCCATCTTCTGAAATTGCTGTATCTGTCGCTTTGCACCATTTCCCTTCATGCGCTCTCTCCAGGACTTGAAGGTTGTCCGTCCCTATGTAGCATCGAGTATGTTTATGATATCTTCCTCTCTAGCATCGACTATATGCCTATGATATCTTCCAGCTTACCGATACGGTACCATTTCCCCCGGTCATCACTGGAATATGCCCTGCTGTTTCGTGACATTCCATCGTCTGCGGATGCCCACAGGATTGAGACTTCGATTCTTGTTACTCATGTCTCTTGACTGGGCGTCGGCTTCCGTCATTTTGTGCGCGATCACTATGGAAGTCTTCACACTACGACAATAGCAAAGAGTGTCTTGTCGCTCTCTCTATTTAAGTGGGACTGGCGGAAATGGGCGTGTGGGGGCGCAGGCCGCGCCGCCCGGCAGGAAACTCAATTCCGAATCTGGCCTTACTCCTCTCGACTCAATGCCACATCAATGCATCATCGTGAGTCCTGCGACTGCACCTTGCCAACGTACTCACGACCTTACCAGACACCCAAAGCTAGAATTCATATCACATGTCTATCTCTATGGGCGTACAGTAGCTGTACTACAAGCTGCCGAAGACTGGAGGTATGACACGCTTGCCAGCCTCTAGTTCCTCGTACCTCAGAGGGTCGCCCGAGAGCTGCTCTCTGCTGCAAGTACGGCCCAGAGCATTCTGTGACTCGCTGTAAGTTCCAGCGATTGCGATTCTATTCACTTGTGTTATCCGAGTCTCCGCGCGTCGGTTCACGAAGCAGGTAATCCGACGTCAACCTGTCCGAATTCACATGCAGTGACGGATATCAGCTTCGGTCTCGTTCGCAAACCCACCGCGGAAATACTCCTTTGGCCTCTCACCGCTGCCCGTCCACGACCAAAGCGGTAAGCCGACCTGCGGGACTCGGATATGGCGACGGATGTCGGGATAGGTCGCCCCTCTCAATCCCCAGTCTCAATCCCAATCCTGGCCCATAAGTATGGCTGTCGGCTGCACTCGAACGGTCCTCACCTACTTCGCACTTGCACACATACCCGTACCCGTACCCATACCCATACCCTACCCCATATCCCCCTACTATAGTATCCATCATGAGCACTCGCTACGCTAACCGTCAGGTTCCGGTCATGCACGAGGGCGTGCACTTCACGCTCGTCCTCAAGTACGACGAAAAGAGCCGGGAGACGAAGCGGACCTGGGTGTACAAAAAGGAGAAGGTGCTCGAGCAGGACCAGCACCTCCGCATTCCGAAGGCCAAGTCCTCCGGCGAGAAGGTGCGCACTCGCTAATCTTTCATCCGTTCTCTTCATCGCACACTGACCCTCGCCCGTAACCTCGCCCGCAGTTCCCCGTCGTCCCATCTGCACCTCTCCCCGACAGCATTGACCGGTTCGCGCCCGCATACGGCGCAGACCGCAAGCTGTTGCGCGAGACCCCCGCCGTCGGCACCCGCTACTGCCAGCACATCCACGCGTATGTGCCCGAGAACCTGCCGTACAGGGTCTCGGGGCTCGCCGCCGCACCGAAGGCGCCCCTCACGGAGCGCCTTCTCTCTCGCGAGTTCTGGCAGCTCCCCTTCGCCGGGGAGAACGGTGCGGGAAGCAGC
>NW_027137922.1:792739-813062 GCF_003813185.1 Lentinus tigrinus ALCF2SS1-7
TCATGAGACGCGCACGCGTTATCGCGCCTCCCACCTCGCGCAGTACTAGTGGTGCGCGCGATGCGCGACGCGCTCTCCTGATCCTGTGAGTCCTGCGCCTGGGCATGCGGACAGCGGGCACATCGAGTAGTAAAATTGTGTAAATGTGATACCTATATCATGACGCTTGTCATATTGCAGTCTTCCAGCAGCAATGGAGGGATGTAGCAAGCACGAACTTCAAGTCGAGGACGGAGGCCACCATGTCGCGGCCATCACGTGATATGGGTATCCGCGTTGGTGGCTGAACAAGCGCCTGTGCTCTGTGCTCGCGCGTGCCTCGAGACTGCGCGAAGTCTTCAGCCTCCCAGAGTGAACTTCTGGCTTCAAAACTTGTCGCGTTCTCTCACAATAATCACAGAGGATGTTTTGGTCAATTGAATTTTCTATAAGCATGACAGACAGAGCCCAAATGGCACCGGTCTCGCCGTCCCCCGGCAGCTTACCTCAAAATCAATTGACCAAAACATTGCCCAGGTGACCATAAATCGAACAAACCCTGTTCAGTATCGTCGCGTCGACTCCGCACTCCTACAGACTTCGTCGATTTTGAGTACCACAATTCAGGGAGCGCCCGGTCAGGGACAAACATGCACAAACAACTGCGAGCCCGCAGGCGTTGCCCCTCCCCACCGGGAAGGCCGGGAGCCAGTCATGTCAGAGCGGTTATGTCACGCCTCCGTCCTCGACTCTCCTCGACGCCCAAGTCTCGTCCCTGGCTCATCCATCTCGCTTGTTTGATGCACCATTGACCTTGGACTGGTATATGTACGCAGCAGGGTGTACTGCATGAGCACAGGTGTCCTATCACCTGTCGATCTCTCTCGGACGCGACTCTCCATGGCAGCAGCTGGGAAACTTCCTCGGGCCCCATTCTGCATTTCCGAGCACATGTCTCCACGAACTCGCGACGCTCTCAAAGCCTTCTCTGAACCTGACTCCCTCTATCTCTCCCCGCCATGATCATCCCCACCCAGGTCAGAGCTCTCCCCCTCTGGCAGGTCGCCCTCTTTCTCGTCCTAGTCTATGTCGCGCACATCCTCCTCAAGTCCTACCGTGTTCGCGCTCGCAGCACTCCCCTTGGCTGCCCCCCGCGTCCCAGCTGGCTCTTCGGCGTGTCTAGGCTTATCATCAACAACCCTGACGCGTCTTCCATGTACGAGGCCTGGGTACACCAGTTCGGCTCTGTCTTCAAGATCCCCGCCCCGTTGGGACACACCCGCGTCATCTTGACAGACCCCAAGGCCATCGCCCACTTCTACTCTGTAGAGACTTGGACCTATGTACAGACCCGCTTGGCTAGAGTCGCCATCGAGAATCTTGTACGTCCCCAGCTTCTTTCCAAACCCTTCATCAAACCTAAATAAACGCTGCCGGACCGACATAGTTTGGACGCGGGCTATTGTGGGCAGAAGGAGAGTCTCACAAGAGGTACGTCGCCATACTCTTCTCCGTGCGAACCAGGCGTGCAAACCTTCTCCAGGCAGCGCAAGGCCATCTCTCCCGCATTCAGCAACGTCGCCATCCGTAGACTCACTTCCATCTTCTACGACTCTGTCTACAAGGTCTGTTGTTCCGAAAGCCACCGATCATATCACATCTCTCACCTCAGTGCAGCTCAAGACGAACTGGGACAACCAGTTGACTTCGGTCGACTCAGCACTCATTGATGTTCAGAACTGGTACGTATTCCCTAACCATTCGCACTCGAAAGCATGCTCATGATTCTTGCAGGATGAACCATGTCTCGTAAGTCCTGCCATGTCTCAACCATCTCCCTCTCCCACGGCTCATCCCCGCAAAGTCTGGACAGCATCGGTATCGCCGGCTTCTCCCACGACTTCGGCTCACTCGAGGGCAAGCACCCTGCCGTCGCAGAGGTCTTCGACGCCATGGGCCAGCTCAAGCCCTCGCCCATCACCGCCATCGTCATCCTCTTTGGTAACGTCTTCCCGTTCCTCTGGCGTCTCCCCACAGAAACGCGCAGGCTCCAGACGAAGCTCAACCATGCCATGGAGGAGATCGCGGTGCCGCTCCTGGAGAACACGCGGAAGGAGATGCGCGGCCTTGGCGAGAAGGGCAAGGAAGAGAAGAGTATTATTGGCCTTTTGAGTGAGTGTATGCGGGCATGTGAACGACAGGATGCGAGCTGACGGTCCTTCCCGCAGTTAAGGCCGAGGATGCCGATTCGAGCCTCCAGATGTCGCAGGAAGAAATCATGGCTCAGGTTCGTGCGAATCCATCCACCACGCGCGGCTGCTCGTTCTCACTTTGTGTGTCTGTTGTAGATGAAGGTCCTCATCTTGGCGGGCTACGAGACCACATCCAGTACGTAACTATGTTTCACGTCTCACATTCACAGTCGCTGACACGCTTCCCCCAACAGTCAGTCTCACCGTATGTCACTCCTGAGCAGCTCAACTGAGTGCAGATACTAACAAACTGCACAGTGGGCCCTGATTGAACTGTCGCGGAAACCGGAGACGCAGGCGCGGCTCCGCGAAGAGCTCAAGGAGCAGTTCCCGACCTCGGACCCGAGCTGGGAGCAGCTCACCAACGGCGCGGGCCTGCACTATCTCGACGCGGTCGTGCACGAGATCTTGCGCATCCACCCGCCGCTCGCGGTCACGTCGCGCGTCGCGGCCAAGGACGACATCATCCCGCTCTCGCAGCCGCTCCGCCTCCCGAACGGAGAGGTTACGCACCACGTCGCGGTGGCCGAGGGCCAGGAGGTCGCCATCCCCATCGGGTACATCAACACCGCGAAGGAGCTCTGGGGCGAGGACGCGGGCGAGTTCAGGCCCGAGAGGTGGCTGACGCCCGAGGGCCTGCCGAAGAAGGCGCAGGAGGTGCAGGGACACCGGCATCTGCTCACGTTCGTGGACGGGCATAGGATGTGTCTCGGGCGCGGGTTTGCGCTTGCGGAGTTCAAGGTGCGTTGTTGTTGCCTTTGCTCATTGTCCTCGGTTCCCGCTGCGGCGGCATCATCCGTCAAATGGTTCTGTATGCTGATATTATTGATATTTGCGGTGCGCGACAGGCGGTCCTGGGCGTGCTCATCAAGAACTACAGCTTCGAGCTTCCGGATGGGCCGGAGACGAAGATTGAGTACTGTCGCGGCGTGCTTCCGCGTCCGCGCGTCGCCGGAGAGAAGGGTGCGTGTGTCCCCATGCGGGTGCGCCGTGTTGACTAGAAAGCGGTTCTGTTCGGTCCTTCATCGCGAACAGTGGGCGGTTTGGTTCGGAGGGATGGTGATATACACGGGTTTTGGTACTGGTGTACGATATGGACATATGTGACCTTTATTATAGCCACGCAGGCCGAGCGAGATCCGTCCGCGGCGCCTTTGGATGGCGAACTTCCACTTGAAGGTTCCCGCTCTCGCGCGCAAGATCGCAGGTACGGGAGACCGACCGGGTGTGCTGTCCCGCCCACCTCATCTCCGACAGATCAGCCCTGTGGTCAAACAAAGACCCGGGGGCGCGGCTGTCGACCGCGCACCAGCGTGCTTCTGTGGGAGACGTCGTGCAGTGTACGTACCCGGCCGGTGCTGGGTGACATGGCCGCATGCCGGCACGTCGATGCGCGCAGCTGCAGCTTGTCTGCAGCGCGGTTTTGGCGTGCCAGTGCATTTGTGGCGGGTGGCGGGTATGTGGGAGACTGGAGTTCTTCCGGCTTGCTTGCTTACCTGGCTGTCGGCGTGAGACTTGCGTGCGTCACGCCAGGGTGCGTCTTGTACACGCTGGAGGATGGAGGCCGAGGGGATTCTTGGTTCTTGTGGTTCTTGTTGTCTGACCTTCGCGGCTTGTGTGGTGGCAGTTGGCGACGTCGCGCAGGCCGTCATGGGACCCAGAGTGTTTAACGTTCAGATCTTTCAGTCTGGAAGATCAAGAAAGTGGAACTTTGGGCACCTGCGCTAGCCTGCAATTACAGCGGACAGATGGTCGCGGCTGACACAGGTACCGAGCAAACGAGCGCAGGTGACACTGACAGGAGTTTGAAAGGGTTCATTGACAAACAGAAGAGACAAGGTGGGCAACCATCACCGCACGCACGCGCGGGGGCTTCTCGCCCGCCACTTTCCACCCTGTTGGACCCTGCTGGACGCATGCGGGCATCCTGGGATGTCCGAAGTGCGCTGAATTTGCGCGGCGGGGATTGGACGCGGAAATAGCTCTGGCGTTGGTTGGGTGCACTGCCAGGCTGTGTGACCGCCCTCTTCTTCCCTGCGAGTGGGAGGTGGAACGGAGACGGAAGATTCACCAGACATTCATTCCCAAAGATCGCAGAACCAGGAGCAACCAAGCACTCGCCCGGGAGGTATCGGTATCGTAGAGTCCGGGCAGCAACAGTAGAGTACTGTAGAGTACTAGTACCGTGAACACGAATACCACCAACACGCGCCGTTCACACACACGCTGTCATTACCACATCCCCTCAACCTGCTCATCACACACCACACACCACACACAGTCTGTCGTTTTGGCCCGATCTGGATCCGACGTCTTCTATATGCATGTCAAACACGAAGCTTGAAGCCAAGTGCCCCTTGAGACCGAGACCGAGACCGGTGAGACTGCGAATCCCCTTAGAGGATGGCAACACCGAACGCCGCAGCGAGGAACGCGACGAAGCCATTCGTGCTGAGAGAGCCCGCGCTGCTCGGCGAGGACGCGCTGGGGGCGCCGCTGCCCGTGCCCGTGCCAGAGCCAGAGCCGCTGGAGCCGCTGCCGGTCGGGCTCGAGCCCGAGGGGAGCGTCGTGGACGCGACGCCCGCGGTGGCGAATGCGCCGGCGCCGCTGAGGACCGTGCTGGGGTAGACAACGGTTGCGGCGGAGGAGGCCTGCGCGGCGAACTTGTCGAAGGTGTTGCCCGTCGCGGGCGGGTTGATGGCGCTGGAGAGGGGGTGAGTTCGTTTGTTAGTTTTGGGAGCGGTGCGCGGGACGTACCCAACCATGCCGGCCGTGCAGTGGACCTTGGGGGTCTGCTGCGCACAGTAGAACCAGATGGCTGTGTGGAGAGCGAGAGTTAGTGAGGAGTGATGAGGTTGGTTGGGAATGGGGAGAGAAGAGAGCGCGCCCGGCTACTTACGGGTGTTGACGTCCGTGACGGTCAGGGTCCAGGTGCCGAAGGGGCCAGAGGAGCTGTTGACGAAGAAGAAGCCCGAGTTGAAGCCGCCCTCCATGGGCTCGCAGGGGTTGGCGAACGTCGACTGCGCGACGGTGTGGTTGCCCGGGACACCGTCGAAGATGAAGGTGACGGTCGAGTTGGGCTGGGTGATGTTGACGAACGGCGGGTCGAACTTGAGGGCCATCGTCCCGTTAACCTCACCGACCTTGATCTGTGGAGAACGGCACACAGTGTGAGATGGGGAGCTGAAATGAGGTGAGGATGGGGTGTGCTCACGATCGTGTCGTTCTGGGCCATGGCGGCACCCGCGAGTGCAAGAGCAGAGACGGCGGCGGCGAAACGCATTTTGAGCAAGGTATTAAACGAAGAGGGTACGACGGGGCGAGAGGGTAAAGGTTGCACTGGGGCAAAGAAGGGAACGAAGGGGAGGTGGGGAGACGGCCGGGAGCGGACGCATGGAGGTTTATATAGCGCGCTGTAAGGGATACGAACTGTGCAGATATCAATTGGATGACAGCACGAGAAGACAGCCTCGTGAGCGGTGTTGCGCAGACGCTGACCCTGAAACCAAGGAGGCGGCCTCGGAGCGATGTGAGTGATTTTAGACGTCCAATGGGATTACGTTGGGAACGTAAGTGGGAAGAACCCTGTGTGCTGGTATGGAGGGAAGGTGCGGCGACCACTCCTTCGCGGCGGGCTTCTCACGGGTGCCAGGCTCATTTGGAATTATGCATGACATCCTCGAGTACTCACCCGGAGTTGTCCTGACCAACAATCCGTGCCCGCTAAAACGTGCTCAACACGAGCGTACAAGTCCTGAGGTGTCGTGAGTACCACAGAGTAATCTCGTGGATATATCCTCCAGCTCACCGGCTTCACGCATCCATCGGCGTTCCGCGTCTTCAAGTTGCCACAACGCCGGACATGGCGGGCGCTGACGGATGCGCTGGCAACTGTCGGACGTGATGATATTGCCCGCACAGTCACTTCCAAAGACCTGATGCGTGTGACCGAGTAGCAATCTCTGGTTCTGTAAATGTTGGAACAGTATGCGAGATGGCCCGTATTGACGTTCGTGGTCGAGCTTCGAGGGGGGGCTGGAGTACGGCGGCGTTCAATATGGCAGCCACGTGGCTTTGAAACACCTTCCATATTGGGAAAGTCTGGTCTGCATACTTACGGAGCAAACAAGTATCACCCACCAACGTTCCTACGACAAGACCTGGACAAGACCCGACACAGCCAAAGGGGACCTCGGGAACTGCGCGCGCACACTCACCAATGCACCATCCAAGCGACCGGAGGACGTGACTCAGCAGCGCTATTCCGATGGCCACGTCGGACACCCTTCTCCGTCCAGGCCGCAGCACCATTCAAAGACGGCAATCGCAAGGTTAGGTGAGGCAAATCCGGATCCATACACAGAATTGTCTGTAACATCTGAAGAACCGTCCTCACCTCTTCGCTCTTCCGGTGAGCGAGGGGCTCACCATGAATCCGACCTGAGGCGGAGGGTATTCGCTACCGTACTAGCCTCGTTCAAGCAAAGCCTTACCCAAGGTGCTTCCCACAAAGGACTCCACGAAGGACTCGTGTGCGGCGGCGTGCGCCACGAGAAGGAGCATCACGAATTCACTTAACAATCGACCACACCTCTCTGGTCCACCCGTTAGCTTCCTTCCCACGTCTCGGGCAAGGGATTCGGTCTTGCGACTCGCCAGCGCCATATACGGGTACGCTTGTCGCACGTCACAAACCAATACTGCGCTGCCGTTTTGATCAGCTCCTCTTCCTCGCGCACTGGCCGGATCCTGAATGCCGCATCACATTGTCCATGGCAAGTCCTGGGCGTGTCGTCCTGTTGTTGAATCGCACGAAGCCGGATGTGCTCTTACCGACGATTCGACGGTCGGATATCTCGATGTTCGCCAAGCGCATGCGGAGGGTCCGTGCGCATGTAGTGGAGGATAGACATCATAGAGACGCAGCGGACGTACCAGTAATTCTGTTGATCCTGTCCATCGAGATTGCATCCGGGACACTGTGGTCATGGACATGATGACATGCATAGCATCCGCGATATGAGGCACATCGTTGTGAGCACGTCAGCTAATGCACGCGAGGCTGATCAGGGTGTGCATGCAAAGTACAATTTATGCGTAGGTCGGCCGACTTGCATTCACCGTCCGGTGCTACGAAACGTAGCGCGTTTCTCCGACTTGCGTCTCTCCTTCTCCCACTCTTCCCGCTCGGTGGTGACTTTGATGTCGATGACTTCGGGCTCGTCGTTGACCTTTTGAACAGGTACGCAAGGCACGAGCGTGATGGTCAGCATAGTTCATACCAGAGTCAGGGCAACACAACGACACTTGCCTGAGGGACGTTCCATGTCTGGGCTGCTGCACGTCGGTTGGCGCGTGCGATGGCGTTCAGACCATATGCGCTTCCACTCTCGAATTCCAGTCCTTTGTTCTCTTGCGGGTCGCGAGAATTGAGCCTTGTGGAGAATGTCGTGCGTCAGATGATCTGTCCACCAAGTTGCTGCAATAGGTCCCTACACTGCGAGCAACGAGTTCGCGTATACTGTCAAGATCACTGTGAGCTCTATGGTAGCGATCACAGAAGGGTTACGCTCACGTCTTGCTGTTACAGTACTGAAGAATCCATATATGAGGGAGTACGTGATCGCAACGGTCTGGGAGATGGTGTACTCGTGATCGGCATGTTGTAGACCACGATCGTCAGATACTCACGAGGATGAACGATATTAGATTGAAGATGCTGAATCACCTAGCGTAAGTCGGGTCAAATTCAGATGACGGATGTGGACACTACCAATGCAACAGTCCTGTGCACGGAGGTGTTAGCAAGTCATCATGATGCGCAGAGATTGAGGCGCACGTACCGGTGTTGACAACATATAACATGATTAGTTCCATCGGCGCAGCCCTGGCACCAGGCAGGCGGATCTCGTCACAACATGCAGCAGAACCAGGATCTCGACCGAGATACGCACCGCTTCAAGCTGGAACGACTTCGTCGGAGGACATAGGTCAACGTCGCCGTGAACATGATGTCCGCGACGGAGCCAAGGCCCAGGGCAGTCGAGATCAACCACTGTTGCGGCCCTTATTAGTACTGACCCCGAACCGGCGAACAGATACTGTAAAACGTGACGTACAGCAGCAGTATTGAGGTTCTCGATGCCCTTCACCGTGAAGCTGTGAGAATGGTGCCACGGTCAGCCGAGGGCTCGGGTGGGGGTGTTAATGCTCACGCTCTGTAGGTCAAAGCTACCTCTCTCGGATCAGTGGTTTGGTACGTCCATGAAGTACCTAGTATTACCTATCGAGAAGCCTGGGGAGAGATAATATAGACCTGAGCGAGCTGGTACCTAGGAACGGACAGTCGAGTCTTACCGATTTCACCGACCAGGCACAGCATCTACGGTAGGATCGTGAGAGCCGGATGGTCGTAGGCCTCCTAAGGACTTACAGCAATGCCGACGACCAATTGATACTTGGGTCCAACTAGGGTCTGCTTAGAGAATCCTGTGAACACCAGGGGAACGGGAACTTACGCAAGAAGACCCGTTTGGCAAAGAAGCTGGGAACCGTGACGATCAGCCTTAAAATAGCTATGGGAATGATATTCCTTACAGTTGCGTCGTAAGCATGATGGTGCTCTTGGGACAGAGACAGAGATGAGCATAAGGTTCACATGGCAGCATGGAGCAGACGAACCAGGATCATGGGAAGAGCCTGCATGGACACGGTCAATGATGACTGAAATTCGACAAGAAACTGTCAGACTCACGTCGAGAGACCTGCAAGAAGATGCTGTGAGTCAGTTGCGAGTTGCGAACGATAATCCCAAGAACAGAGGCTCACCATGGGCTTTCGTTCATCAGCAAAGAGAAGTTGAGAAACCCTGTGATTAGCCAGAAGTAGCTGATTGATGCTCAGCAGAGGGTCAGTGAGAGAAGCGGATCTGCTCACCAAGTATGCATGGTCATTGCAGTATGCGCAGTCTCGAGTAACCTATCGCGAGGTCATGAGATGGCTTCGAGCGGACCGGGGAGATAATTGCCAGCCTCACATAACAGCAGCGACCTGAAGGTAGCGGTTGGTTCCACCAAAACTTGCAAAAGCAGTGTGGACGACATACCAAGATGCGGATGAACAGAGAATCGGTCGGGAATAGTCGGAAATATCGATACAATTGGTGTATGCTGAGACCATATAGGCTGCCCAGATTGTTAGACCGTGCAGGATGACAAACATTAGAAACGACGTACATGGCACCGGCAAAGGTGCCAAGGAGATATGCGCCCAGCGTCTTGTCGAGGGGCAGCCAATCCTCAAAGTTAGGAACTATAGCAGGGAGGCCCTCGAGGACATCGTATGGGGGAGCCATGGCCGGTGGCACGCAAGAGCAACGGTCGGAAGATATGGGTGGCACACCGACCACGGAACCAATATATCCTGCCTCACATTAGAGTGTGATGCTTGCGAGCAAACCTAACTCGTGGGTGTATCACGGGAAGCGACATTGACTCCATGAATGCGTCACCTTCTCGAGCTGAGGTGGCGGGCAGCAGCGGCCTAGGGACGATGGGAGGGCGACGGATTTATGTATAGAACGCTGGGCAGTGTGACGACGACATTGTAAATGTCCGCAGTTCGGATATGTGGCCTCGGTCGACGTACGAGAGCGCTGTCGCCGCAGGACAGCATGGATACATGACATTGGTGGATGACGGCCATTGAGCTTGAATGAGGTGACGACTCCCACGAGAACAAGTTCAAGGGGCAGTGGACAGCAGTTCCGGGCAATAGTCGGCTTCGATCTGCCAGCAACGGGTGCGTACAAGAGGTATTGTTAGAGCACTGTCATTGTCGCCGAGAGTCAAGGAACACGCACGGACAGATGTGATGATGCTACCCGGGCTGTGCTTCCCCCACGTGCCTCAAGTATCTGGAAAGGGTGGAGGGTAGAGACAGTAGGCATGGTTTCAACATGCGTATGCCAAAACCTGCACAGTAGAGAAGCAGAAGTACGCTCGGGTGTGGAACCCTTCAGAACACCAATATTGATATGGTATCTGGTCGCTAAGCCGCGAATGCTTCCTTGGTAGCGTTTGGACTATTGGGATAACCTACGCGACGTGTATTAGTCGTACACTGCTAGCTCACAAATATGCAACAGGATGTACGAAAGCAACAAATAAAGCAACAACGGAGCAATACTACAGAGGTATCCAGACGGTGTCCATGAGACCGAGTCCATGTATACATGCAAAACTCACGAACAGAGGGGAAGGTAGACAAATGCAAGAGGGGCCCGAGAAGGGCTAAGCAAAAGCATTCACCCTGGCGTATGGTGCATGTTCAGCTAGCGACATATCGTAAAACCAACTAAGCCACTCACCTAGGTACTGTCCCTCGTCGGGCGGACGCAACGACCCCATCGGTTCTTCCGCGACATGCCCCCTGGTCACTCCTCGAACGGGCACGGCTACAGGCATGGGGGAGGGTCCTCCAAGGCTGATAACTCCACCTTGAGGCGATCCCAGTGCTTGTGTCGTCGCAGCCGCCTGGATCTGGGCGTTTTTCGCGCCGACGTGCTTGGGCTGCTTGCCCTCGAGCATCCGTATGAACTCATTCCATAACGCGCGGTCGTCGCGCCCGAGGTTCATCCACTCCTCGATGAGATTCGGGGGCGCATCGTGCCACGCTTTCCTATGGTTACACACGGTGGACTTCTTGTACGCGACGCCGAAGACCTTCGTGAACGCCTCGGCTTGCTTGAGCGGCGGCATGAGCTCGTTCATGCGCCGGAAGCCCTCGACCATGTCGCAGACGTACATTCCGTAAGGCCATGCCTTGCTGCTGTTTCCGCTGGGGCGGGGGTGAGGCGATGGAGATGGCGATATTCGGCTGACGGGAGGGGGCGCGGGGGAAGGGGAAGGGGCTCGTGTGGAAGTGGTTGCTTCGTGAACACGCGCCTGGGACACCTGGGGTAAACGAGATGGTAGTGAAGGCGGACTGGACAGAGGTTCCGCCACGGCGAGAGCAAGAGAAGATTCGGAAGAGATGGTCGGTGTCTGCGGAGGTACAGGACTGACGGGCGTATGAGGGATATATGCGTAGTCCTGAGGCGTGATAGGCAGACCCTCCGTCGAATTAGGTGGCGAGTAGAGCGGTGGAGATGATCCGGTGGGGGATATTGCAGACATGGGCGAGAGGTACGCCGTGCTGAGTTGTTCCGGACTGTCGGTATATGAGGGAGGGCATCCGCTTGCTTGGGAAGGAACGCTGGTTGCAGTTCGCGACGAGACGAAGCTATGCGACGAAGACGATCTGCGGTGCTTGGGTACGGGTGACCGCAGGCTGCTCTCTGCTGACCGTTTCTTCGAGGACGTCGGCATTGTGATATACGGCAACGGCATGTCACAAGACACAGGCGAGCTCTGCAGCTTCAGCTCGTCTTCGAGTCCGGGACACTCGTCGTCCTCGAACCCATCGATGAGGCTCTGGCGCGTCCGGTAAAGAATGCGCTGTCCACTTAATACGGTGCGCACGGTACAGAGCTGTTCTTGCTCCCATGTACGTGCTTGCGGATTGTAAACGTCGATGAACGTCTGCGGAGAGAGTCGTAGGGAAGAGATGATCTGCTCCAACTCTGATAATCGGAGGTAGGGGAAAGTGTCGATCTCCAGTCTTAGACGCAGAGGTCGGGTATTCGCCTACAAACGACAACGATCAGCTTGGGGTCCGCCATTGACAGAGGGCGCGGCATATGAGACGTGTGCGATGCACGATGACATGGAAGCGCGAGTCGCTGAGCACATCTGCATCGTACCGGAAGGCATGACAGTCGTCCTTTGAGACGACGAATTCTGAAATCTCATACTCCGCTAGTCATGTCTGCTACATGTCGCTTCCATGTCTACCGCCCAACGAGAAGGAAACAATATCAACTCACCTTGTGCCATATCACGAGTGTCACGCTCCTCTTGAGCGACTCAACGAGTGCCATCTGCTTCTCGTCGACAACCTCCTCGGTCGCCGGGCTGTGCAAATCATAGGTGCTTGTTGGGGTGTAGGAAGACTTCCGGAGCTGCGCCGAAGCCGGTGGGAGCGGAGAGTTGAGAGCCGTCGATGTTGTGGAAGATAACGGGGAAGAAGCAGATGTAGATGGTAATGAGAGAGTGAAGGCGGTATTGGGGCGGGTCGCTATGGACTGCGCCATGCACGGTGGTTTCTGGGCCTTACGTCCTCCACCGTGGAGGGGTTTGTGCGAAACTTTCGTACTGCTTTGCAACTTGTCGTGGGTTTACAACTCACAAAATTGACCATTGATGAGGCTCACGGTAGTAGATGAGTGCACAGTCACTCTTTGCCCCTCGCGAATGGTATCTTCAAGCTCGCTTAGATCAGAGTTGTCGATCTGTGCTCCCGAGGCAGATCTCGACGTCTAGTGGAGGGTATGGATTTCGAGAACAAGAACGTAAGTGTCGTGAAGCACGGACGACAAAGATGAGATCGTGAAGGACGTTGAGCGACGTAACCAAGAGGTGGGATGAGGAGACTGAGAGCGAGGACAAGCGCGAAGTGGCACACGCTGGCGACCGCGTGCTGCCGGCCACTGCTAGCAGCGCTTGCTTGCGAACCACCACCATCTCCTCCTCCCGCCCACGTCCCCGATGGTTCTATTTTCCTGCGCTGAGTGTCCCACTCGCAAAGTGCCCTGCATGCAAGAAAATCTTGCGATGTAGTTTGACGGCCATGTTTCAAACTCGTCCAAGTCAGCCTCTTCCAGGCGTCCTCGCAGGATTCTTCCTTGCGTGTCTCAAACTCCTCGTATCTCGCGCTCTGCTTTGCTGTCGTACTCGTCTCGTTATCGATATGCTCTCCTGCTCTGCTCTGCCATCCCTGGACAGCTCCAGAGATATTGTCTCCCAGTCGCAAATCGTCCCGAGTCCTTCCTTGCCTCGCGTCGTTGTCGCGCTTCCCCGCAACCCTCCGCGCCTGGAACCGTCTCCCACATGTTCTCTCAACCCGGACGAGTCCTCTGGAAGTCAATCGTCCAGTCCTGAGGAGGTATGTTGTCGAGTATTTGAGTCGTAAGATTGGGTCTGATGCAG
Organism: Lentinus tigrinus ALCF2SS1-7; assembly: GCF_003813185.1. Classification (NCBI taxonomy): domain Eukaryota; kingdom Fungi; phylum Basidiomycota; class Agaricomycetes; order Polyporales; family Polyporaceae; genus Lentinus; species Lentinus tigrinus. Next base: position 806,058 of record NW_027137922.1, read on the forward strand.
GTGGTTGTTGCTAGCCGCAGACGACGCAGAAGCTCATCCTGCGGAAACGCTCAACGTCCCCGTTGCAGATCAAGCTCCCGTTTATGGTGAACCGCCTCCGAGTGCCCAGTCCAAAGTCGCCTACTTCCGGCACTCGGTTGCCTCGAGCCCTGCCTCCCTCCCCTGTCGTGCAGAAGTCAGATGTCGTTCGTACCCTCTCGCCGGTTGATCATGAGCGCACTACCACGTCGGAGCCGACTGCCGGTCCTTTGAGCGACAGCGAGGCTACCCTCCCTTCGGATGAAGACCGGACGACGCCTTGTGACATGCTTCCGATCCGCAGAGTCCGCTTCTTGACACCTCCTTCCTCGCCCGAAGAGTTCACTACGGGCTCCTCCGAACCTCGAGAAAGCGAGTTCAGCTCGGACGACGAGCCGATCTACTCTACCTCTGTTTCCCCGAGCGATCTCCCTCTGGCAACGTTCCCTCCCCCGAAGGTTCTACCTTGGACTCAGCTACTGGACAATCAACCTGCTGGCGAACTGTTCGCTGCGACGCCCCAAGCGTCGGGCGAGAACGCGGTCGGTCTCACTCTGGGCCCACCCTACGCAGAGTACGGCGTCGCTGCGTATCCTGGGCTCTACGTCCTGCCCGCGCTGGATACTTGGGAGGAGATCCACGAGAACCTGTGTTGCGTTCTTGAGGTGTGCGCTGTTCTTTCTGACTTGGATCGCTCCTCGCCTGGGGCGATGAGTGCGATGTATTGGGATCCCGAGATGGACTACGTATCTGCACGGTGCGGTTCCAGCGGGCTGTGGACTTGCCGTGTCTTCCCAAGCATGATGTTTTAGGGTGTTGTTGTCACGATGTGTGCACTGTATGTACGAGTATAATCAGGAGTTGTTTCGGTCAGTATGTGTTAGCCAATATTCGGTTCCCTTCCGTGTTGGGGTTCTGGTGTGATGTGCGACTATGCATATGTAACTCCGCGGCGGCCATGTGTCCTGTGACTGAAGATCCCGCTGCGGCATGCCCACTTTATGCCCACTTCTTGTGCTTGACTTACACTCGCCCATGGACGGCAGACACTGTGGTCCCCGGGTCGTACGCTAGGATGAAGCTGAGAAATGTGGCAGAGGACAAGAGTGGCCACTGCGGGAAGTAAACCCAATTATAATAAATGCTAAACACAATGTTAGCTCCGAAAGCATTGACTAGAACACTGAGTACAGCCACACTTATAATAATTGGCGCCGTCTTTAACAATGATTACAATCGTTTCTGAAAGCACTGCTTATAATACTGTATTATCGCACGTATAATCATCGCGCAGAACAATTTGCACCCATTTAAATCAATGTTTGATCCATTGGGTGCACCGGCACGTCCTTCAACAGCTGAGCTCGAGTGCTACCACATCGGTGACTACTCTGCGCTGTAGCGTAGCATGTCCCTGACCTTCTGACATATCGCCACAAGCATTGGAGCGCTTCGCGGTTATCTCGCGCGCGCGGCGCCCGGCACCTGCTCATGCGACGTGCAGTTAGCTCCCCGGGCCCATGGTCCTACGTGCATCGGTGGGTATCCTCAAGGAACGGGGTGCATCAAGAATATCAACTACATAACTGAGTGATTGAGTGGTATAAATGAGTGACATAAACGCGAACGACAACACGTGGAGGAGTGAGTGCGCTACTCGCAGGCGCTCGCGGGCATTTCGAGTATCAATGTCTCGCGTTATCATGCTCCCCATCGTCTGATGCCTCGGGGAGGTCATCTGGCTCGTCGTCTTCCTCGCCTGCTTCTACTCTGCCCTCGTACTCGGTTGTGAAGACGGTGCGCGCAAGTGCATTGCTGCGGTCGACGATGCCCCATGACTTGCGCGAGTAGACGCGCCCAACCACAGCTTCGATTGCATTGACATCGATGATGATTTCGGCGGCCAGCTTGCGGTACAGGGTGAGTTCTTCTGTGGCATCTTCTCCATTCGTCTTGCACGGGCTGATGATTGCAAGTAGCAGTGTAGATCCGGCAAGACCCTTCCAGACGTATTGCTGTCGCAGGGGGAGGGATAACTCCAGGACACCCAAGAGACGGCCATATTGTGTCACCTGGAAGTGTTCCCCATCTGGTGTTCGCCCCAGAATAGAGTACTGTAGAGAAGTGGATTAGTTAGGATCACAGACACCAAACAGCGAGCTGCGAACTCACCCGGACAAATGATGAGTTACGTTCAGGTGTCCCCATGTGCTCGTTCTCGGCTATCATCGCTCGAATCTTGTCACCTCCGCCGCCAATGCGAAACTTGCCCCAGGCTGGGATGCAACGTGGCAGTGCATTCTGGACGATCGACCGCCTGCCACCAATCTGCGCGATCAGGTGTTCAGCAACAATGCGGCGGATAGGATCTGACGGCTCATATTGTGTGAGGCACGGACGGCGCAGATAAATCATAGGGTCTACCAGAAAAGTATAGTCAGTTGAAGCCAGGACTGCAAGCTAGATGACGGTCACTCACAACCAGATAAGATCAACTCATTTTCCATCGCTCGATCAGCGTCCCGACGACTAGGGAGGAGCTCCTCCTCAAAGTCATACTTGACGAGGAGTTGGTTTGCATGTGCGATGTTGAGAGCGCGACGGTCCAGATTGGCCCAGGGACGTGACCGTGAGCGCAGTGCTCTCTTGAGGCTGCCACAGAAGCGTTCCATAAAGAAGGTCCACGTACCCCAGACCGGTCCAGCAAAGAGCATGTCGTCGGCGACGTGCAGAAGACCGTGGACTACCATAAGACAGGCGGAGAGGCGTTCCGAGTCATACTGGTAGTAGTACTCTTCATAGCGCTCGACCCATGATATGATATCCAGGCGAAGCTGCTTGATCTCCGTGCGTGCGATCTCGAACTGCAGTGTCCGGCGCATGATGCTGACGAGGTCGCACGCATGCTTGTAGTACTTCACATGCTGGAACCGCCCACGGAGGACAATAGGCGCGATGTACATGAACCAGAACGCCCAGGTATCGGCAGTGAACCTGTCGCGTTGGGTGATGAGGTCCGGAATGACACCAACGAAAGCTGCGGGGAGCTGCTTCACTGCATCCTTGGTCTCCTGAGCGATCTCCTGCCAAATATGATCGGGAATGATGAAGTGACCAGTGCCTTCCTCTCGCCGGAGATCGCTGAACCTCCCCATCCACATAGCCACCAAGTTTGGGATGTTGTTCTCACAGAAGAGATGCATCCAGTCCCATGGAAAGGACCGGGCATAGTCGAGGGTCGATTGTACGCGACGTCCGATTGCGGGACCAATGCAGTTGTCGTCGTCAACGCGGAAGCCGTGATGCTTGCCGAGTCGCTTCTTATGAGCCGTGGGTTTTGCAGCTCTGATGGTCGCGAGCTGTACAAGGATCTGTTCATGGTTGCGAAGAGGAAGGTTCGCCGGATCCCAACGCGTCCGTGGTCCTCCTGGCTGTCGCGGCAAGTTCAGCGGAAGGTAGTAGTTTGTTTTGCCTGGCATCAAAACACCGTGAATGCGGCAGGACCGACACGGAGTCCATGCATTGACACCACGGATGTTCAAGAGCTTCTGAATCGCAAGGATGTCGCCTAGACAAAAGATGCAGTAGACATGAAGCATGAAGAATGAGCGGCTAAGGGCATCAAAGGTGGATACACCGCGCGCGAGTTGCGCGAGCTCGTCCTCGAACGGGACCAGGTATGTCCATACGCGCTTCGGCTGGTTCGGTCCACCGATGACTCCGAGGCAGATCAGGTTCTCCAGGTGCGTGCGGATTTCCGGAGGAAGGTTGTAGTTGAGGAGTAGAAGAGGGGTCGCTGAAGGTCCAGCGCGATGTCGTTGGAATAGCAGGAAGGCATCAGTACACAATGCCAGTGCGATGTCCCGAGGGTCAGAGAAATGGACGTGGCCAAGGTGCTCGCCGTCCACTACGACATGAGTCGCGCGCAAATTCTGGTAGTGCTCGCAGCTGAAAACGTCTCGGACCACCTCGGGGTCATTCACGAAATTCGCGCGGTACTGCAGAAGCTTGATGAGGCGTATGCATTCGAACAGTGCACGTAGGCGAGGAATGAGGGGGATATAGCAGAAGTAGCGACGGGGGCGACCTGAGGGGCTCAATCGAGGCTCATTGCACTCGGGACATTCCTGGGCATCTGCATAGAGATCGAGATAGCATATGCACGAGTTAATACAACATTCGTACCACATTGCCTTTAGGCCTGACAGCGCGGCTACTCGGTGGAGAATAACCCAGTCGCTGTTTAGCGCAAGCTTCCGTCTGAACGCTCGACGAAATTCGTTGTAGGTCGCATGAGGGACATTTGCTATGAACCGCAGGCGGAAGGCGCAGACATTGTCTCGCTCCTCCTCTGTGATGTGGAGATTCCCTGTGTAAGTTATCAGCATACTGAGCATGTGTGCGAGCAGACGCTGTACTTACGGGCATCATACATTTCCGCAGCAGCCTCGGCATCGAGCTGGGCCAGAAGTTCTTCCCCCACAGCTTCAACCAGACGTGATAATTCAGCCGCGGCTTCATCATCTTCGCGATCGTGGTAGCGAAGCTGCTCCGGGACTGCCTCTGGAGGCGGAGACGAGGGTGGGGATGGTGATGGCGAAGGAGAAGAAGAGGAGGTACCGTCCTGGGCATACCCGTCCTCCGCGTCCATAGCGTCTGCATCCACCGCGTCCACTGCGTCCGCATCCACCGCATCCACCGCATCCACTGCGTCCGCATCCACCGCATCCACTGCATGCGCATCCACCGCGTCCACTGTGTCCGCATCCACCGCGTCCACCATGTCTTCCATGTTGTCCTCTGCATCGACGTCGGCGTCCTCCGCTTCTTCTGCATCTCCCTCCTCTGCCTCTGTGTCCTCGGCATCCTCTGCGTCCACGTCAACGTCAACTTCCACGTCCGCATCAAGTTCATCTTGAGTCGACCCGTCAAGACTTTCGCTATCGTCCGAGGCGGTGCTTGAGGGTGCGTACAATTCTTGCCCAGCATTTCGTACACGAAGACGATGCTGATACCTTGCTGTTCTTGATAAGTTCATGTTACAGGTAGGTGTACAATGACAGCGCCGCTTGCGTGGCTTCCGCTGTTTGCGACGCCGTTTACAACCGCGCTGTTACAACCGGTATGCTCTTGATCGTCTACTACTACCATGGACTAGCTTTACTTCTTCGTCGTGCTACTGTACTATAGCGGCTCTGGTCTAGCACAACTAACCGCACGGACTTACCTTTTCCTTAGATAACCACTACTAGGTCGTCTCTCCACCCATCTCCACCTCCATATGCCTTTACTCCACTCGTCTCCAGTTCCTTACTCATCTTCTCCACTCAGTTCCACTTAGCTCCACTAGTCATTTCGTCATTCACCACTTTACTCCACTAGCACAAGGGCCATATTCCACCGTACAGCCTCAACGCTAGCAGTATATAAAGACCCCTCATGTAGGACATATTCCCCAGTTTTCGACCTCTTGTATTCCTCGTACAATTACCCTTCGTTCAATAACATTAGCTGCCAATGGTCTGTAGACTATTGGTCCTTGCTCTTGTTATTGTCGCAACACTTCCGCTCCTAGTCCTCGTCGGACTAGCGTCTTGCCTTCTCTAAGACTAAGGTACAGTATAAGGTGCGGTGTACTAACGCTCGTAACGCATTAAGTCCACCGTAACACTAGGTCGAAAACTCCATAACGGCACAACCTCATAACGGTTTAGTGCACCGACTCATGCAAAGAACCGGACTGTCTTTGCGCATCCCACACTTCCATCGTCGCCGACAGAACCAGCACGAGAGCAGAGGCTCTACCCCAGTATCTACGTCCACCCTAGGATTCCCTGAGGAATCATTCCCTACTCCGGACGTCCTGAGACAACCGGTCTCACCGTACCCACGTCCATCGAACCCAAGTCCAGCTACGCAGGCTGCACACGAACCCACCGACATCCCTGAAATCCCCGGACCATACAGGCAAAGTTACCTCGACCGACCCCTCCCTACAGTACCACTCCAGTGGACAAGAAGACCGCGAGGCTCGAACAACCCCAGCGAAGACTCTGTGACCGCATATCCCACTGAGGATTCTACCACAGAGTACAGTAACGAACTTCCAACCCTCGACAACACATCAGACGAGGTCGCATACCTCCTCCGGTGGATCCACAATCGCATCAGACGCTCCCTCGCACTAGTCAGCGACTCTACACTCAGCAGAGTAGAACGGTTGCAGATTGCCCAGCACCTTACCGACCTACACGCAGCAACTCGAGTCATCACAAGCTTCATTGACTATCATCAAGAGGGTGAAATACCTTACACCCACGAGGAACAGTCGAATAGTTTCTAAATGAACCGAGAACGCTCAGTCTCTGATCTCAAACCAGACGATTACCCGTGCTACAATCTACCACATCTCTATTTTGCACGACCGCCAGAGGACAGATACGAGGATAGTCCGAAGCACTACGTACGGTGCACCGCTCAACCGTGTCCGAATCGCCTCAACAGACAAGAACTATCATCTGCAATCCTACCCAGTTATACTTCAAGACCAACAGTAGGAAGCAAGCATCGCAGCCAGGCCGGGGATATAACCACATATCAAGAATTTCTAGAGAAGACCGGTGCACAGCCCGGAGACTATCGGGCCTACGAGGAATATTGCCGGCACCCAGAAGATCCCGAACCTAGTATACGGCAACAAGGGAAGCAGCCCGAGCACCTTCCAGAGCCAGAGCCAGAACCAGAGAAGCAACCGCACAACGAGGACGAAGACGAGGACGAGGACGAAGACGAACCAGAACCACCTCGGAACCCCAGTCCTGCACAAATGTCCGCTACATACACAGAACCTGCAAGAACCCATGCCGAGTCTACACAGCCGGCAGAACCTCCCCGAACTCTACCCGTTCGAACCCCTGACCCGACCATTCCACCTACAGACCCCGGAATGGGAGGAGTGCTTACAAGTTACGCTGAATCAATCTCCCA
>NW_027137922.1:816947-817830 GCF_003813185.1 Lentinus tigrinus ALCF2SS1-7
ACGCAGTCCAGGTGGTTGTGGACCATGACGTCACCAAAGCTATCGTCCTATCGCCGTGCAACAAGACCATCACAGCCATGGGAGCAGCTGACCTTCTTCAGAAGGACGTCTACACACGGTTCGGACTACCTGACCACATCATCTCCGATCGGGGACCTCAGTTTGCATCAGCAACTTTCCGAGAACTGGGACGCAAACTGGGGATTCACACGCACATGAGTACAGCCCATCACCCGCAGACGGATGGTCAATCCGAACGAGCCATCCAGGAATTAGGGGTGGCCCTCCGGATTTATTGTGCCAATCATCCAGATACCTGGAGCAACCTTCTATCACAGTTCGAGTTCGCTCATAACCAGAGGGTGCATAGTTCTACCAATCGGACACCCTTCGAACTACTACTCGGATACAACCCTCCGGCAATTCCCACAGCGCGGATAGAGTCCAAGTATCCAGCAGTAGAAGAACAGCTCAGGAAGCTCCGAGATGCCAGGGAAAATACTATCGCTTCGCACCGCCAAGCAGCCGAAGCAATGGCTAAACACCCCCTGACAAAGACGTCACCGTTCCAGAAAGGCGATAAAGTCTTTCTGGACTCGCGCAACATTCAGCTACCATACCCATCAAGGAAGTTTGCCCCCAGGCGCGAAGGCCCATTCCTGGTCACGGAAGTCCTCAGCCCCACAACTATACGTCTAGGCCTACCCCAGAAGTGGCGCATCCACCCAGTCTTCCACGTCTCGCTCCTTCGACCGTATCACACGACCAAGGAACATGGACCAAACTACGTCACTCCCCCTCCAGACCTGGTCGATTCTCAAGAAGAATACGAAGTGGAGTCCATTATCAATCATCGCAAGCCATCACGAGGGGGTCTTCAGTA
>NW_027137923.1:0-4859 GCF_003813185.1 Lentinus tigrinus ALCF2SS1-7
AGCGGGACGACCGGGAGAGAACATAGGCCGGAGGCGCGGGCCAAGATTGCGGCCGAATTCCGACGTGCCCTGACGTGCGCGCATCCGTGGTCCTGCGCGAGCGCCTACGGTCCTCGACGCAGCTCCAGAGGTGGGATGCGTCCACCTACGACGTATCGTATACGGGGTGTATAGACATGCAGATTGCACGAATGTGTGCGTACGAACGACGCGAACACACCCTGAAATTTGTGGGCGAAACGGAAGCGCCCGTCGTGCAAAGTGGCGGAATTTCTGGGCGCCTGTGCCAATGCATTGTCTCGCGGCTGCTGCGGCTGGCCAATGCAATGGCTGCTGTAGCTACTACCCCGGTCCTCCTGTGCAGTCCTTCCTCTATGGTGAGCAGTCCTCAGATAAGGCGTGGTAAATGACGGTTGACCTCATGTCTCTCCACCGCCTCAGGGAATCTCAAGGAACTGCTGCACCGTCGGGATGGATGGGGTTTCCTCAGACATCTTACTGACTCGTATCCGGGCATTGCCAAGCTGCATGGACCGCTTGGGGTGAGTCCCTCTGCGCAACTGCATACAGGCTTTATATGATAGCGGGCTTGCGTCTCCCAGCGCCGCATGCTATACGTCTTCGATCCTACGGCCATGCACAACATCATCATGAAGGACCAACACGTATTTGAAGCGACTGATTTGTCCATCAAGTACGTCTGACTCCCGCCTCTTCTCTGGAGTCAGGGAACACAAAGCTAACTCAATGTCGCCAGGTCCAACCGTTTGATCTTCGGTCCTGGCCTTCTTGGTACTCTAGGTCCGTTCTGGCCCCTCCAATATGCTTATAGGGAGCTCACCGTGTTGACCGTAGGGGCGAACCATCGGAGGCAACGCAAGCTCCTCAACCCGGCGTTCTCGATCTCGCATATGCGACGCATAATCCCGATCTTCAATGCCATCGGACATCAGGTGCGTCCTCCTACATTTATGACGGTCACTACTTGCTCAGCGTGGACATATTCCACCCAGTTGGTGGAAGCCATAGAAGATCGCGTTCGTGGCAACCCAGCAGCTGTCGAGCTTGACATGCTCTCCTGGATGGGCCGCACCGCCCTGGAGCTGATCGGCCAAGCCGGCCTTGGATATTCATTTGACCCCCTTGTCGCCGACTCGCCTGACGACTTCGGCGAGGCCATCAAGTCTTTCCAGTACGTCCTTCTTCTCTTCTCTCCCGGCTGCATCGCTGATCTGGGCACGTTTCGATTACGATGCGATTATAGGCCTACAATGACTGGCATCGAGTTTCTGCGCCGCCTGCTGCCGTACGTGACAGACTTCGGGACGCCTGCGTTGCGCCGCAATCTGCTCGAGCTCGTTCCCAATCCTGCCGTACAGAAGATGAAGGATATCGTCGATACGATGTGGCGCCGCTCGGAGGAAATCTACGAGTCTAAGAAGCACGCGCTCGAGCAGGGAGACGAGGCTGTTGCTCAGCAGATCGGTGAGGGCAAGGATCTCATGAGCATTCTTCGTACGTCTCCACTACTCCAATAATTCTGCGTAAGGTTCCACTGAAGAGGTTACCGATTTTACAGTGCAGGCCAACATGAACGCCGCGGAGGAAGACAGACTCCCTGAAGAAGAGCTGCTGGGGCAGATGTCGTACGTCCGCTGTCACTGGTGTCTGGGTTACACACCTGATATCTCATCCTGACACACGTTCTCCTACGAGCAGGACATTCATCTTTGCCGGTATGGATACCACGTCGAACGCGCTGTCCATGACGCTCTTCCTTCTTGCCCAGCACCCAGAGGTTCAGGAGAAACTCCGCCAAGAGATCATTGAAGCCTCGAATAGCGAAGACATCGGCTACGACACGCTCGTGTCGCTTCCATACCTCGATGCCGTGTGCCGCGAGACATTGCGCCTGTACGTATGCTTTGCTTCATCTGAACGGCGGGGTCTAGTGTATTGAACGCTCACTCGCCCGCAGCCACGCACCCGTCACCCGAGTGTTCCGAGAGTGAGTTACGCATACACTAGGTCCCGTGTGTCTTCATAGATACTCACACTAGCACGATATGCAGGGCCCGCGAGGACGCCGTGCTCCCGCTTTCCCAGCCAGTGAGAGGACTCGACGGCAAGATGATGCAAGAGATCCCGGTTCAGAAGGGCACTGTCGTCGTCGTCGGCCTTCTCTCGTCGAACCAGAACAAGCAGGTCTGGGGCGAGGACGCCCTCGAGTGGAAGCCCGAGCGCTGGCTGACGCCGCTCCCCGACAGCGTCGCGGAGGCCAAGATCCCGGGGGTGTACTCCAACCTGTACGTCCGAACCTTGTCGTGCCCGCAGGGTATCCCGGGCCCTGAGAGATGATCGCTGACTCGGAGACGTCACGTCGTAGGATGACTTTCCTCGGGGGTGGCCGCGCGTGCATGTACGTCCATCTTGCTCAGTGTTTCCTCCATCCCTGATGCTGACGAACGCGCGCTCCAGTGGGTTCAAGTTCTCCCAACTCGAGATGAGTACGTATCTCTTCATCCTACCTTATCATGCTATTCACCTCGCCACCCCCGCCACCGCCACATTGACTATTCACCTTTCCTCCCGCGAATCACGGCATCGACTCGGACCACCTCCAGAGGTCGTCCTCTGCCTTCTCCTCTCCAAGTTCACCTTCACGCCTTCCCCCAAGCCGATCTTCTGGAACCTCTCCGGGATTCACTACCCGTCCGTCGGTGATGGGATCACCAACGCGAAGCCGTCGCTCCCGATGAGGGTCGGGCTGTACAAGCCTAGGTCTGCCTGACTCGGACTCGGAGGAGCGCGTCGACATACAGCCTGAATATCTTTACGCAAGTTGCTACGACCTGCCATGTCCGTGTCAGGGTAGTGGACGTTTTCCGCGCTGCCCACCTGTATCCCATACGAACGCTCAAGATGTTAGCATGAGCCAACATTTGCCAGTGAGACCTTTCCGATTCTGATGGTGCAGTTGTACGATACATAGTACATATACCAAGTACTCTGTATATTCTAACTACCAGTTGTACTCCTTCGAATATGATCTCGGACACCCAGAGTGCCCCTCCGGCTGCCACTGCTAGAGCGCCATCATAACCACTGTTTTCACGTTTAATCTATTCAGGAATCACGACACGGTACATACAAGGTATAGCGTCCTCTCGACGCCGTGCGCCCACAGGTGGTGCCAGTTGGCAGAGAGGTCGGAAGCTCATCAGTGTCCAACAGACTGGAGCCCGACATGCACTACATAGCATGATGCGCGGCAACGCCGTCCGTCCGTGCGTCCGAGTGCGGGCGCCCAGTGCAAACACGTTCAAGTTGCAAACCGTGAACTTTCTCCGGGTGACTCTCGCGCTAATGCTTTCATTGTCGTTCTCCGTACTAATGATACAATAGCGGTGGATGCGTATGCGGGCAGCTCAGTGAAAGATATACGCTACACGTTCACAGCAGTGGACAGGTGACAACTTACAAGCCCCTTGAAAGGCACGGCAAGTCGACGCCGCGCTCCTCCGAGTCAAGCAGACCTAGGCTTGTACAACCCGACCTTCATCGGGAGCGACGGCTTCGCGCTGGTGGACCCGTCGCCGACGGACGGGTAGCGCACCCCAGAGAGGTTCCAGAAGATCGGCTTCGGAGAAAGCGCGAAGGTGAACTTAGACAGGAGAAGGCAGAGGACGACCTCTGGAGGTTGGCGGCCGCCGTGATTCGCCGCGGTCGAAAGGTGAATGGGAGAATTGTGGCAGTGCAGTGGCGGGCGGGGGTGCCGAGGTGAATAGCATGACCAAGGTAGGATAAGGGGGTACGTACTCATCTCGAGTTGGGAGAACTTGAACCCACTGGAGCGCGCGTTCGTCAGCATCAGGGATGGAAGAAGCAGAAGAAGCACTGGGCAAGATGGGCGGGCGTACATGCATGCACGGCCACCCCCAAGGAAAGTCATTCTACGACGACTCCGAGTCAGCGATCGTCTCTCAGGGCCCGGGATACCCTGCGGGCACGACAAGGTTCGGACGTACAGGTTGGAGTACACCCCCGGGATCTTGGCCTCCGCGACGCTCTCGGGGAGCGGCGCCAGCCAGCGCTCGGGCTTCCACTCGAGGGCGTCCTCGCCCCAGACCTGCTTGTTCTGGTTCGACGAGAGCAGGCCGACGACGACGACGGTGTCCTTCGGAACCGGGATCTCGTGCATCATCTTGCCGTCGAGTCCTCTCACTGGCTGGGAAAGCGGGAGCACAGCGTCCGCGCGGGACCTGCATGATGTGGCCGTGGCCGGTGTGTGAGCACCGGCGAGGGAGTCAGTGCACACGGGACGACCTGGACTTCGACTCACTCTCGGAACGCCCGTGTGATGGGTGCGTAGCTGCAGGCGAGTGCCACCAGTGGCAGTGAGCGTCCATACACGATACACTGACCATCGGACCCCGCCGTGCAGACGAAACGGAGCAGACGTACAGGCGCAGTGTCTCGCGGCACACGGCATCGAGGTACGGGAGCGACACGAGCGTGTCGTAGCCGAGGTCTCCGCCGCCGTTCGAGGCTTCGAGGATCTCTTGACGGAGTTTCTCCTGCACCTCTGGGTGCTGGGCGAGAAGGAAGAGCGTCATGGCCAGCGCGTTCGACGTCGTGTCCATAGCTGCGAAGATGAACGTCCTGCGCGGAGGAAGAACGTGCGTCACGATGGGATATCAGGTGTGTAGCTCAGACACCAGTGACGGCGGACGTACGACATCTGCCCTAGCAGCTCCTCCTCAGGGAGTCTGTCTTCCTCCGCGGCGTTCATGTTGGCGCGCACTGCAAACCGGGGGGGGGGGGGAACTACTACTGGAGAAGTAATAAGTAATATAACA